>NC_138984.1:101978881-101988881 GCF_964341445.2 Mesoplodon mirus | reverse complement strand
TCTATTCTTCTTTTCTCTTCCTCCACTAAAATCGTTCTTTCTTCCCAGGAAATTGTCCTGAGATGCCCCACCTTATTCTCTAATCACGAGTTTCCCCATCTTTGTCGCACCACTTAATAATCGACATTTTAAAGTGAAGGGACCTTTACAATTTAAAGTTTATATATATATATTTAATTTATATCTATTGTATAAATTAACATATATAATATAAATATATTATAATAATTATGTAATAATTATAATATTATATAAATGTAACAAATAAATATTATGATAATATATTCATTATATTATAATAATTTTATAGGTTATATATTATAATAATTATAAATATTGTAATAATTTATATGCATTATATAATATAAATATATAATTTAATATAAATACATTATATTGAATTATAGAAATATAATTTAATATAATACAGCATATATTATTATAATTATATATTATATATCATATATAAATATATTATATCATATATTAATATAATATATAAACATAATAATAATTTATAATATATATACTTTTAAACTTATTAAACCAAGACTAATGTACTTCATGATCTACATGTGCCAAATTGGTCACTGTTGAAAATGGGTTACAGAGAAAGTATGTGAAGATGTTTCTAGGGTATTTGATTTACTTTTAGGAACATGAAGAGATAAAAATTGCTATGCTAGAAAGCCAGAGAACTGGGTTCTTGAATTTGTTTCCCGTTGCTAACTACTACCTTTCCATAAACTCAGTGGCTTAAATGAGCAGCCAGTTCTTATCTCAGAGTCTCCCTGGGTCAGAAGTCCAGGCACAGTCCCTCCGGGTCTTCTATTCAGAGGATCACAGGCTGCAATCAAGGTGTCAAGTGCTCTGTGGTCTCATCAGTCTCCACGGGGGAGAGATCTGCTTCCAAGCTTCCTCCAGTTGTTGGCAAAACTCAGTTCCTTGAGGCTTCAGAATCGAGGTTCCAGTTTCTCTCTGGCTGTAGAACAGGCACTCAGCTCCCAAAGGCAGCCCAGCATTCCTGGCCACATGGTCCTCTCCATAGACACTCACAGCTACTCCTTCAAGCCAGCAAGGGGGGACCAGCATATGTATGAATGGATGACTTGAAATGTATGCAAAGGAGTTGCATCCCATCACCTCTGTCATATTCTGTTTGCTGAAAGCAAATCTCAGGTCTCACCTACACTCGAAGGTTGGGGTTCTACATAGAGCCTGAACATGGGGCCCACCCTAGAGTCTGCCTGCCACATTTCTAGTGCTTCTTTGTCATGAAAAACTCGGTACTCTTATATATTCACTCAATGCAATAAGAAAGAGTGACATATATGCAAAATACACAATTGATAAACCTCACAATCAATATTGAAAGAAACCAGACCTAAAAATGTATATTCTCTATAATTCCAATTTCTATATCTTTCAAAAATTTTGAAAATTAATCTATGCAATTAAAAATCATAATACTGGTTAACCTTGGGACAGAGTGACAATAAGAGAATCTGACAGAGCCTCTGGGGTGCTGGAATGTTGCTTCCTGTTCTAGATGCATTCCATTTGGGAAAACGGGTGGAGCATCACATACATGACATATGCACTTTTCTAAGCACAAATATAATTACACAGTATAGTTCAATCTAGATTAAAGTTAAACAAGACAAAAACCCTGGGTAACCTTAGGCCAGTCACTTATTTTCCATGGGCGTCAGTTTTCTAATCCTTACCGTGAGATTGGCCTTGATGATTCTTAAGGCCCTTTTCACATGATGTAGTTAAGGTTGTATGAAATACTGAGGGACTATCAAACTCAGTGGATGGCTGTAAAGTGCCCAGAATTAGTACCACCTCAAATACAATTTTTTAAATAATTTTATTGAAGTATAACTGGTTTATAATGTTGTGTTAATTTCTGCTATACAGGAAAGTGATTCAGTTATACATATATAAATATTCTTTTTCATATTCTTTCCCATTATGGTTTATCACAGGATATTGAATAGAGTTCCCTGTGCTATACAGTAGGACCTTGTTGTTTATCCATTCTCTATGTAATAGTTTGCATCTACTAATCGCAAACCCCCATCCTTCTCTCCCCCACTCCCCTCCCCTACTTGGCAACCACAAGTCTGTTCTCTATGTCTGTGAGTCTGTTTCTGTTTCATAGATAAGTTCATTTGTGTTGTATTTTAGATTCCACATATAAGGGATATCATATGGCATTTGTCTTTCTCTGTCTGACTTACTTAGTATGAGAATCTCTAGATCCATCCATGGTGCTGCAAATGGCATTGTTTAGTTCTTTTTTATAGCTGAGTAGTATTCCTTTGTATTCTTTCCTAGTCTTGGCTATTTTAAATAGTGCTGCTATGAACATAGGGATGCATGTATCTTTCAAATTACAGTTTTTTTTTCTGGATATATGCCCAGGAGTGGGATTGCTGGACCATATGGCAATTCTATCAAATACAATTCTTAATGAAGGTTTCAGTCTACATATACTTCCACTTACAAAGTATTGCCCTTGGGAAATCGAATCAACCTCAGTGAACTTATTTTCTTAAAGACTCTTTCAGCTCAGAAAATATTTACAGCTTGTTGATGTGGCATTTCCTTCAGACCAGGCACAAGTGGCACAGCAAGGGTGGAGAGCAGTAACCAAGAGAGGGGTTCCTGTCCCTTCTCTCCACTTGTATCCACAACCCCAGTCCTCATATCAGGTGGGGAGAGTAGGGGGAAAAAAAGTAAAAGTGCAGGGACATCACAAGACATAGAAAGAGGAAAGGGGGAATGAATAAACAAGGGAGAAAAGAGAGAGAATAGAAGCCAAAGAGAAGCAAACTTATTGACTAGATACAATTAGGAAAGTCCTATGGTTGTAGTCCTTACATTGACTGGCTTCTAGTTTCAGCCTTTATAACCGTCCCTTCAATATGGGGGTCCCTTATATTATTCCACAAGTTTTTATTTACAGTCTGTCTTTTGATCTATATATTATGCCCGCATGAATCTGATTTACCGTCACAACTAACAAAGCCTATATCTCAGTGGCTCCCATCAACAAGTGTTTACATTTATACTCTGGCTCTGGGTAAGCTCCTGTGACTGTGCTCCATGTGTCACCCCATTCAGAGTCCTAGGATGAGGAAGTAAGGCATGTGGGTCCATTTCTCCCATAGATAAGAAAACTGAGGGACAGAAAGATGTAGAGGTGTGCCTGGACTCATAAAACTAAAGAGAAACAGAGCTTGGCCTGGATCTCAGGTTACCTAATTTCCAGTCCATGGATTTTGTCTTTATATCCACCTGCATCTCTTTCTCCCATTTGCCTTTTCTTTCACCCTAAGGTACTGTTTCTCAAATGTTATTGGGTGTCAGAATCACCTGCAGAAAAAAACAAACAACCCAATCCAAAAATGGGCAGAAGACCTAAATAGACATTTCTCCAAAGAAGATATACAGATTGCCAACAAACACATGAAAGAATGCTCAACATCATTAATAATTAGAGAAATGCAAATCAAAACTACAATGAGATATCATCTCACACCAGTCAGAATGGCCATCATCAAAAAATCTAGAAACAATAAATGCTGGAGAGGGTGTGGAGAAAAGGGAACACTCTTGCACTGCTGGTGAGAATGTGAATTGGTACAGCCACTATGGAGAACAGTATGGAGGTTCCTTAAAAAACTACAAATAGAACTACCATATGACCCAGCAATCCCACTACTGGGCATATACCCTGAGAAAACCATAATTCAAAAAGAGACATGTACCAAAATGTTCATTGCAGCTCTATTCACAATAACCCGGAGATGGAAACAACCTAAGTGTCCATCATCGGATGAATGGATAAAGAAGATGTGGCACATATATACAATGGAATATTACTCAGCCATAAAAAGAAATGAAATTGAGCTATTTGTAATGAGGTGGATAGACCTAGAGTCTGTCATACAGAGTGAAGTAAGTCAGAAAGAGAAAGACAAATACCGTATGCTAACATATATATATGGAATTTAAGAAAAAAAATGTCATGAAGATCCTAGGGGTAAAACAGGAATAAAGACACAGACCTACTTGAGAATGGACTTGAGGATATGGGGAGGGGGAAGGGTAAGCTGTGACAAAGCGCGAGAGAGGCATGGACATACATACAGTACCAAACGTAAAATAGATAGCTAGTGGGAAGCAGCGGCATAGCACAGGGAGACCAGCTCAGTGCTTTGTGACCACCTATAGGGGTGGGATAGGGAGGGTGGGAGGGAGGGAGACTCAAGAGGGAAGGGATATGGGAACAGATGTGTATGTATAACTGATTCACTTTGTTATAAAGCAGAAACTAAAAAAAAAAAAAAAAAAAAAAAAAAAGAATCATCTGCAGAGCCCTTTGAGACACAGATCGATGGGCCCCACTCTGAGAATTTCTGATTTGTTATGTCCAGGGTGAGGTCCTAATAAATCTCGTTAATGAATTCCCAGGTGAAGCTGAATCTGTTGGTCCACGTACCACACTTCAAAAATCACCACCTTAAGGCACCATCTCTAGATCATGGTGCAATAGACAACTCCTAAGTTAGGTTTCCTTTTTGTTCTTTATTTAGAAAAGTGAACAGTGACTTAGACCAATTGGACCTATAACTTTAACAGTGCCTTTCTGAAACTTAGGTGAGCTGAAGGGTCCTTATACGACAGTGGTTTTCTAAGTTGTGGTCTCTGGACCAGCAGTGTCAGCAGTACCTGGGAACTTCGAAATGCAAAGTGTTGGTTCTGCCCCAAACCTACTGAATCCCAGTTTCTGGGGATTAACCAGTGACCCAGGTGATTGTGATGTACACTAGATGCTGAGAACCAGGGTTTGGTCCTACAGAACACCTGCAGCTGCACTGCAGCACCCTGCAGAAGCTCTTTAAGGCGTGGTTCACTGTGCCCCTGCTACTCAAAGTGTGGGCTGCAGGCCAGCAGTATCTTTATCTCCAGGAAACTTGTGGGAAATGCAGAGCCTCAGGCTCCACCCTAGGCCTACTGACTCATCCTCTTGTCCTGGGTTGTCTGCAGAGTATCTGGATTCTGTCTAATCATCCAGCCATTTAGTCTCTTGCAACTCACTATCTGTTTGACTTTCAATTATTTTACTCCTCAGAGACCTGTAGCCTCAGGACTCATCACTTACTGTCTTCCTGGCTAATATGGGGTCTCAGAACCTCACCTCAGGTACAGCTTCCCAGCCCTCCTCTCTGCTAGGATGGTGTGGAGAGGTTTAGACAGGGCTGTCCTGGAGTGAACCCCTCTGAGTCTCCTGATTTGTATTTTTCCATTAAGATTCTTCACTTTTCCTCACTACAGAATTATCCTATTTAACTCTTCCCCTCATCCTTTGAGGCTAGAATTATGGGCAATTTTAAGCAATCTATTAAGCAAAGAATTATAGGCATACTATTGTGTATTTATGGAACACAAATCATCTAAAGAACCAATGTGACTGCCTTGGCGTGAATTGTTCATGGAAAAACATTGTGTGATTAGCAGCTCCTTTCCAACTAGATGTATTATTGCCAGTTTTGTAAAGTATTTCTGTATCCAGAAGTTATTTAGTCTTTTCTTTAAATTAGAAAGAGAGAGAAAAGGAAGGAAGGAAGGAAGGGAGGAGGGAGGGAGGGAGGGAGGGAGGAAGAAAAGAAAGAAAAACCAGGCTGCAGAGAATGGAATCAGAGAAACAGATTAACATCTCAAATGATTTCTAGGCAAACCCTGAGTCATGTTACTCCAAATCTATAATATTTATATAGCAAATACAGATGTTATGTTTACTCACTTCCATAGCATTTGCTAAAAAGGAATTTAAAATAAACTATCGTGGAGTTTCTGTTAGACTATTAGCTGTGCATGGTTTGCCTGCTGAGAGAAATTTTTAATAAAAAAAAACCTAGATCCGTGGCAGAAACTGAGGTAAGTGCCCCTTAGGTGAAAATTTTAGGAAGATGATATTTAGTAACAAGTCAATATTTACTGAGCCCCAACTGTACCTCTGTGTGCCCCATGTCATCCTGAAATGTGGGGATATAGAGATGCATGAACCACTCTTCCTGGCCACAGCTCATGGTCTTGCAGAATAAAAATAACAGAAAAAAGAAAATTCAATATTTTGTCATAAAGGCTATGATTAGTGCAACCAATACTTTATCACCAATGCAGGGAAGCTTCTGACAGTGAAAGGGGGTGCTAATTACAAGTTGACACTCATAACGGGTGTCATTTGGCACTGTTCCTGGCACACCAGCTATAGGGTTACAATCAATATCCACAGGCATGGAGTAGGCTTAGAACCAACCTCTCCTTGAGGGGTATTTCTGGGAAAGCTACCTGAGACACCAGAAGAAGAGCTAAAGGAACCATGCAGGTATTTAGCAGCCATTTGTTGTTTATTTCTGAGCTACTGTGTCGGTTTAGGGGTCACCTTCTAAAGCTGCCCCCTTATCAAATGCTTAACCCCCTGACTCACCAGCAGTCTCTGTCCCTGACTCATCACTTCACACGCTCCCCCTTGGCAAAGACCTTCACCACTCTAATCCCACACCCTATGGATTAAACGCAGAAAGGGTGATAGAATAAAGTTTATAAGCATTTGCATTTTAACCCTGACTTTACTGCAAACTAGCCATGCAACTTTTTGCACATCAGCGAACTCCGGTCGCAAGAAGGAAAACCTGTGTCCCTGTTCGTGTTGTTCTTTGGCGCCCCCATCAGACTAAAGAGTGGCATAGCAGATGGAAACAGATAACGAATCTCAGCTCTGACACCGACCCGCTGGGTGACCTTGGATAAGTCCATGGACATCCCTGAACCATAGGCTCTCCATTTGTCATAATATCAGAACCACAGAGGACAGCTAGGTGGATTCACAGCAATGATGAGTACAAAAGGGGAAGCAACAGCAGTGTCCACCACAAAGTAAGGATCCAGTATATGGTGATCAGTTGCTCTCAGATTATTATGGATGTAGTTGCGGACTGCACTATGGGGCTGGCAATGAGCGACACTTCTGAGGTTCTTTTTTTTTTTTTTTTTGTGGTACGCGGGCCTCTCACTGTTGTGGCCTCTCCCGTTGCGGAGCACAGGCTCCGGACACACAGGCTCAGTGGCCATGGATCATGGGCCCAGCCATTCCGTGGCATGTGGGATCTTCCTGGACTGGGGCACAAACCCGTGCCCCCTGCATCGGCAGGCGGACTCTCAACCACTGCACCACCAGGGAAGCCCCTGAGGTTCTTTTAGACAAGTGACCGTGCCCTTCTGGGAACAATGGGGGCGCTACTTGGCGCTGGCTGGAAGGAGGGCATGATGAGTGATGTGTGCCTGGGATGGAGGGGCAAAAGCACATGCGTTCCCTTTGATCACACGAGTCCTAGTCCCTGAATTAATTGCCTGCTTGCAGGACTATAATGCAAGCAAAAGATCTGATGCCTCATTTATCAACATAACCATTTTCCAGTAGTTCTTATATTCCTAGATTAAATATATTTTTATAAGATCTCAGGAATGAAACAGAGATTTGTTTCAATTCATGTTGTTCTTCCTCACCCACCCCTCTTTTTTTTCTTGAAAACAAGACTTCTTTTCAGACAAATATTATAGCTACTCATATATTCTATTTTTTATTTCTTTTTTTTTTTTACTCATATATTCTTAACCATAATAAAAATGGGGGAATAGCCAATGAAGAAGACAATGGCAAAAGCTAAGAATTAGATAAAGGGAGACAATAACTATTTAAACCATGTATATTTAGAATTCTTGTTTTAAAAAAATGCCATGTTCCACTAAGGTCTCCCTCTGCTCTATTTTCTCTCACACAGAGCAAGAGATATGTATGATTATTTTTCCTTAATCATAGTCACAATAACAAGTTTATATTCTTAAAATAATTGAAAAACGGTAATATGGTAATGGAGAAACAGTAACTCCAATAGGAGTTATGTCCTGTATTTTTCCCAACTCCAAAAACTCCTAGTTTGCATCTGGAGATAGGCATGTCAGCACGGGGAATGTTTCCATCTAATTGTTGATCTAAAATCGCATGTAAGCAGACTCTCCCTCCAGAAGGGTCCTTACAAGTGACAGGGCAAAGCTGTGAGAAGGCTCTTCAGTTACTTCAAATCGACTGTGGACCAGTCTCCAGCTATGTGGAGAGAGAGAAAGGACATTACAAGACTGGAAGCATAACCTTCAGGGGCGAAGAAATGAATATATCCTAAATGTTCTTTCTTGTTCTCAATCCGGACGGCTTTTGAGATGGAAAGCACTGGGGAGTTATAATTTAGGGCCTGGTGGTGGGTGCTGATCAGAAGTCTCCTTTTATTCTGGAATCTTGGGAGGAGGAGAGGAAATACACTTTCTGCAGAAGACCTGCTGTAGCATCTACACTAGGCATTCTTGGAATGGGGCTATGATGGTGACCCTGCTCCAGCACATCCAGGAACTTCTGGAATTAGATCCACATGCACGTGTGTGAGATTCTTCTGTGGCCAGGATGCATGGCTTTCATGAGAACCCAAACACATCGTTAGGGCTGAGCCACACCTTTTCACCTGTTGGCCAGCTTGCAAGTTGTTGGACGCAGCTTAGCAGAACTTCACTGGGCAAAGGTGGGGCAAAAAAATAAAAAATAAATAATTTTAAAATGTCTTTATAGAAAAGTAAGAAGGCTCAGGAACCTTTCTAAATCATATCCGCTTATTTAATAAAAGATGGTGAATTTAGGGATTAAAATTGTATTTTGGATATTCTAGTATTTTAGTATATACTTTGTTATTTTTATATAACCAAAACACTTGTGTATTATAGACATTTAGTTAACATAGCCTTTTCAAATGGTATTTTTTTCTTTCTTTTCTTTTTCTTTTTTTTTTTTTTTTTTTTTTTTTTTTGCGGTACATGGGCCTCTCACTGTTGTGGCCTCTCCCGTTGAGGAGCACGGGCTCCGGACGTGCAGGCTCAGCGGCCATGGCTCACGGGCCCAGCCGCTCTGCGGCATGTGGAATCTTCCCGGACCGGGTCACGAACCCGTGTCCCCTGCATCGGCAGGCAGACTCTCAACCACTGCGCCACCAGGGAAGCCCTTCAAATGGTATTTTTAAAAATCTGGATCATTTGGATTTTGAGAACTTACTCAGAGATTTATCACTGAATTAAATATTAAAAATGGAAAGAGGTACTTTAGTTTAAGAAACTTTATGAGCATATTTGTACCCTGTTTAAAATCTTTGCAAAATATTTTCTCTTGTTGAGTTTCATTCCCGGAATTACCTGTGAAGCTAAATATCTTAAGTTAGCTGCATGGCCTTTTCTCAGTGTCAGTTTGGGCCCCATAGATGTTCAGATCTGTTGATACAGTAGGCTTAGAACCGGGAGCAGGGATGCTTAAGGAAACCAAGAAATGTGTAAGGTGGGTAGTAAAGAGAGAATATGGTGAACGGGGCTTCCACTCCCACTTTCCAGCCCCTCCCCAAACCCTGAACTCTGTATTCTGGAACACAGTTCAGGCTCTCCAAGTACCCCCTCCCGTTTTGCTGCAAGACCAGATATGTTATCTTAACCTGCAGTTTCTCAAAATATGGTCTCTGGACAAGCAGCAGCAGCATCACTTGGTAATTTGTTAGAAATGCAAATTCTAATGCTTTACCCAGACTTACTGGATTGGAAACTTTGGAGTGAGGCCCAGGAATCTGCTTTAACAAGCCTCCAGGTGATTCTGATGCAGGCTCCAGTATGAGAATAACTACCTTAACCAGACAGCATTTCCAAAACATCCCTGCAATAGGACTCATGTGGGCAGTTGGTTAAATGTATACCTTCCCAGGTTTCTTCCTGAAGATGTTGATTAGGTGAGTCTGTGATGAGGTCCCAGAAGTGTTGATTATTAATGGCATCTAAGGGGATTCTTATCACTGGGAAGCTTTGACAGCACTGGGCAAGCTTTGCTAACGTGTCCCATGGC